>NW_025110960.1:0-43740 GCF_015476425.1 Leptopilina heterotoma | reverse complement strand
GTGCACACACGAGCACCGTACGCGTAAGTCGTTCCAATCCCGGTTAGCTTTCACCGCGCCTCCAACTCACTTAAAGCGTACTCTTCTCCGTTCTGTTTGTCTGACACTTTGTCACGCCTCCTACGAAGACTTTTTCGGATGACACGCCCCTCACACCCCTATTCGTTCAGGGTGGCCGGCGGGGGGGCGAACCAGGCGGCGGGGGGCGCACGCACGCCTCGGGAGTCTAGGGGAGTCAGTGCGCCGCGGCGGGCGTGGCTGATACGATAAGGAGCCGGTCAGTATCCCTCGCGTCACAACAAAGCAGACTCGACAGGGGCGAACGCGGGAGGGAAAAACTAGTTTTTGAACACGAATCATCTTAAAGAATGCATAGGTTGATAACAATGCATGGAAAAAGGTCTACGCGAAACAGAATAATTCCAATAATTAAGAAATATCACGATACCCCCCAATCAGCGCATCAAGGAATTAATAAAACATATTTATTAATTCTCAAGCATTATTATTGGCCTGGTATGCGTGAGGACATAAAAGACACATTAACGAGTGCGAAATTTGTTTAAAATGCAAATCAAAAATTATCCACAACAGGGTTATCCTCGTAACAGGTATCCTCGTAAATTTTCTGAACCTTGGGATGTTGTTTTTGTTAGACATTGTAGGCCCATTACCTCGGTCAAAAACGGGAAATCATATATTTTAGTATGCGAAGACTATACACGCGTTACTTAGAATGTTTTCCACTATCGAAAGCCGATGGCCCTAAAATTGTAAAATCCTTAAATACATTAATAAATAAATGGGGAACACCGAAAACGTTCATTACGGATAAACAGAACGGAGTTCGTAACCGTACGATCTCGAAATTTTTATTAGAAATCGGATCTGTCCAACGAACTACACCCGTATATCATCCGCATCCAACCCGGTTGAACGCGTTAACCGTAACCTACAAACAATGATTGCAAGCCTCCTTGGTGATAATCATCCGCGAATGGGACGTGTTTTTAGAAGAAATTCAATTCGCATATAACACTACGGTACACACTTCACTAGGAGTCTCCCCCGCTTATTTGAACTTTGCTCGTGAACCAAGACGCGTTGGTGAACAAGTAAATGACACAAAAACAAATTCAATAATTGACACGAATACCCCTGACTGGTTAGAACGCGTAAAACGCGTAAACGTACTTCGTGAAAAGTTGAAAAAATTGATGGCAAAAGCTAGCAAGAAACAGAGTAAAATTTATAATAAAACGAAACAAGAAAATATAAATTTTGAGCTCGGAGATTACGTGTTCTATCCGAACAATACTTTGTTTTTTTTTCTCAAGTGCAAAAGGTGCAGATCTCCACGAAATATGCCAGATCCTCACTGCTCACTTTGCCGTCAACAACTGATAGAAAAAGCTATTGCAACCAGGAGAAAGGTGGCTACGGGAAATCGAAGCTGAGCGCAACCGTAATCGATTTGTACCAAACCAGGTACGACCATCAGCACCGTCTGTAATTTGCTCGGTACGACAACCTGGACTCTCCGGAATTCGTACTATGAGATCACCTGGACCAACAGTAGAAGCTGTACCGACACCAAGCAGTTCTTCTGAAGATGACGCAATCTCAGTATCCTCCCAAAGTGCCCCTCTTGCTATTGGCAACCAGCCCGACACAAATGAAGAAGAAGGAACTGCAATTGCACCACCAGAAGCTGCTGAGGAAAACAACAGCCCCCCACCGAATCTTTAGGTACCGCGTTGTTCGATCACATGTTAGCGTTACAATTCTCCGACGCAATATCTCACGTGTTATTAACTACCTCAAAAAAAATATACATATATATATTGTTTTTGTTTCACAAGTATTAAACCAAAATGGTTACAGACATTATTTATTATTACGCGTTCATCATAACTATGTTCGCCTTACGAAAATAATTTTCTTTTCTTTAAACCAAAGTGTTACTAAAATAATACATAATAATAACAATTTTCTTTTTTTTGAACCAAAAGTGTTCTCCAAATCTTTAGTTAATAAAATTTAGCTTATACAATTAGCATTCCATATATGTAATAAAAACTCAATTATTTTGATAATAAAAGCAAATGTATGGATGAATATGTGCGTATAATTTACTAAATAGCTATTTTATCCTTACTAAAGCAGTTGCAAGTTGTCATAACAATAACTTATAAAAAAAGAAAAAAATATTTATTTCAGTTCTAAATATTGATTTATGTTAATAAAATTTAATAACAATCATTCTTTATTTTACGGACGAACAGATGATAAACAATTGGTTGAACTTGAGAATGACGAGTAGCAACCGCGATTTAGAAGGAGGGAGTGTAACGAACTAAATCGTTACGCGATCAATCTCCATTTATTTAGTTAACACGTGGTTTCTATTCGTCAACTCTTTAATTTACTAATTATTATTTCAAATTATTCCCGCGTTTGAAATATAGGTGTCGTCTATGCTTCCTCTAGCAGACGACAGAAAAATACCGCGTGCCGCCGAACTACGACGAGAGAGACTAAGAAAGATTTGCGAGGTCTTCGACTCAAGTCGTGCTGTGACACGAAATTATTTATTTATTTATTTAATTACTCTTGTTATTAACACTATTACGTGATTACAAGGGAGTTTACGCAGATTATAAAATTATACATACAAAATCAACGAAAGTAACAAAATTTCGAATTATGAGTTAAGGCCGGGAAGACAAAATTCTAATAAGTATATTTACAAATTGCTTAATTAACGACCGATCACAGCTCGATAAAACATTCAACCACTTATCTATAGTCTCCCAATTATATAATTCAATAATACTTATTTGATTGAATAAGTGTTTGCATGCCGGACAGTTAGACAGAATATGCAACAAATTTTCCTCTTCCATATTACAAAAGGCGCAGACTGTGTTAGGGCGGAAAACAAACTTCTCTTTATTATAAATAATCCTGGAAATATGATTATTAAGCAGTCGACACTGGGCAAAAATTCTTTTATAAAACAAAGGTAAATTTAAACATAAATAATTTTGAGTTATTGATGGGTTAAAAATATCGGGATAAATCACAAGACTTTTTGAATTTTTGAGACTCTCCATGTCACGTGATTTAATAAAATGAGCATATGATTTAAGAATTAGTGTCTCATCCAAATGAAAATCCTGAGGAGTCATCTTAGCCCATAAGTCCGAGAAGCCACACGGTTCAAATAATTGTGTCTTTAGTTGAGTTAACCAATTAAATCTGCTATTTGGGTTATTTTTTGCCAGCTTTAACAATTTTTTAAAACATTTCCTGGGGTACCGAGAATTATTCATTTTATAAATTTTATTTATCCAGGAAAGATTAAATTTAAAAATTCTAAAAGCTAGATGCAAGCTATTTGTTTCTAATCTCACTGCGTAATTCGGGGTACACATAGGAAGGCTCAGCAATCTTTTAAAAAAAGACAGCTGAACCCTCTCAATTAATTCTAAAAAATTTATTCCCCAAATCACGCAACCGTAAAGTAAAACACTCAATGCAAGAGTTTGAAAAAGCTTAACACAAGAATCCCATGAAGCAATTCTGACCGAGAAAATCACCCTTAAGATTGAGCCCACCGCAGTATTTGAAGCACTACTAAATTTCTTTGCAGCCGGTAGAAATGAGCAAGAATTGTGAAAAGGAACTCCCAAATAAACATACTCGTTTGTCACCTCAACACAGTCCTCGCCATACTTAAATGATTTAAACTTTTAGCCTTCGAATTACCAGACCTAGTGAAGATTACAACTTTAGTTTTATTAATATTTACCTCTAATTCATTCAACGTACAGTATTCATACAATACACTCAGTTTTTATTAAGTTCAGTCGGGGAGTCAGAGAGAAGCACATAGTCATCGGCATATCCCAACATAATAATCTCAGTAGAACTATCAATCGAAATCCCTATACAGTCGTGATCTATAAAAAAATTTTCCATATCTGAAATAAATAATAAAAAGTCCAGAGGACTAAGAACCTCCCCCTGCAGCACCCCTCGCGTTACATTTATATCTTTAGTACATCCGTCATCAGTTTTAATACAAGTGGATGCTTTAGAGTAGAAATCGCGCTTAATATTAATTATTTTTGAACTGAGGCCCAAAGAGTACAGTTTGCTCCATAATAACTGGTGCGAGACAGATGGGAAGGCCCCTTTAAAATCAATAAACGCGGCATAAACAACAGAACCCGGATTACTTAAGTGGATCTGAATAACTGATGACAAATTGAAAAGGTTATCCATGCAACTTCTCGTCTTACGAAAGCCTGCCTGAGACTCAGGAATAAGATTTTTGTTTTCCGCCCATGAGACCAACCTATTACATAAAATCTGTGTAAAGATTTTAGAGATACAATTCGCAAGCGTAATTGGTCTATAGTTATCCGGATTCGATGGCTCGCCCTTCTTAAAAAACATAACTGTAACCAAATTACCCCAATCTAAAGGGACCCTTTCGGTATCTAAAATTTTATTAAATAAATTATTTATATACAAAATCCAATTATTAGGTAAATTCTTGAAGAAATTGTAATTAACACCGTCAATCCCTGGGGCCTTCCCATTTTTACAATTGAGCAAGCAAGAAATAATCTCATCATATGATATGTATTTATCAAGTTCCGGGATAGAACGACATAATATTTTAGCATCTGCGGATGAGATATTTGCTGGTTGCGGATAACACCTCTGCAAAAAACAATACCAAGCATCCAGATCGATCGACGATTCCTGACGCACTCTAGTTCGGGATGCGTTGACTATCCTCCAGAAGTGAGAAGCAAACTTACAATTATTCACAGTATCAATTCGAGCTTTATTAAATTTTTCTCTTTTTGACTTTATAATTTTAAGATAAGAATGTTTTTCCTTAAAGTACAATTTCTTAGAAAGATTTGAAAACTTCTCACGCCTGCAGGCTGTCAACGCATTTCCAACACGCTTTTTAGCCAATCTGCACTCAGCATCCACCCAAGGTTTATCCCTTAAAAAGCTATTATTTGCAGAAAAAGTGCGCATTTCTAAATCTATGGCGACTTCTTTTATTGTGGAAATTAATGTCGAATTAAGTTCGTCTACATTATAATTTACATTCGCCACCTGTTTCTTAAAAGCCATACAAGAGGAAAATAAATTAGCCTTTTCATTATTGAATTGGAATTTAGTTGATTGCAAATTTGAAATTTTATTAGTTAAAAAAGAAATATTCAGGAACAATGGAAAATGATCTGAGCGAGTGACCAACTGTTGGACTTGCAGGCTCTGAACCAAAGGAACAGTGCCCAATGAACACCAAATTAGGTCTATCACGCTCATGCCATTCGTATTCAAAAACGTAAAATTGGCTGGAATATCACCCAAGCAACGACCATTTAATAAAATAAGATCATTTGTTTCCAAATTGTTAACTAGCAATTTAGCTCTACTATTTAAAATTTTATCTAAAGTTTCTCTTTTACCAAAAACAGAACTAGAGAATTGCAAAATTTCAGTATCCAATTGGTTCAAATCCGCAACCCTAGAATTAAAGTCACCGCCTAAAATTAACGGAGTATTTGGAAAATCGGAAAACAAATTATTAATAATACAATTTAAATTCTCTAAAAAGTCTTCCAAACACTCGTCTGGAGCAATATAGACCAAACCAAGTATAAAATTAAAATTATTCGACTTTAAAGTAAACTTTACAAATATTTGATTACACAAAATAGATATAATTACTGCCGAGTACAGACGTGTGTTGTAAGCGATGAGAAGGCCTCCCTTTGCTCTGCCAAATTTATAGTTCCTCGTTGCCTGAGCCTGGATATACCTGTAATTATTGTTAAGTAGAGTTGATCTGACAGATTCCGTTTCATTCCACGTCTCACAAACACAGATAATATCCAAAACGTTAATATTATTTCTTAAGTCGGATAAGTTGTTGATTCCATGTACATTCCAATAAATTATTCTACCTTCCTCAATATGATTGCAATTATCAGTGACAGTTGAATGAAAATTTTTGACTATTTTTTCTTTGCAAGCTCGTTGCTATTCCTTGTCGTCTAAATTCAGCCTTTTAGGAGCAGGGGGGCTATTCAAGTTTTTCCCATCGTTAGTTGTCTTAGGCGTGGGGGTAAAGAAATCTTTCATTGATTTGCAGTTCGCTGCGAAGGCTTCCCTCTTCGATTTCGGTCCCCTCTTCCTCTTCATACTGACAGGATGGGTAGTAGGGGAACTTTCGTTGTCAGAAGAAATTTGAGCAGGAATTTCAATTGATTTTTTCTCCGCATGATCACCATATATAGGTTTCGATGATATGTTTGAACTAGGGTGTGAAGAAGAATTCTCCAATATCTGAATCCTATTATTAATGATTTTCGCCTTTATACCATCTTTTTGCAAATTCCGAACTTCTTGCAGTAACTGTCTTCGCTGTTCTCTCTCTTCAGCAGTGCGGTCGTTTGATATGAAAAGTTTGTTGTTTCTAAATTCTTTCACTTTCGTAAAAGCCAATTTCACCCACCTTGCACCAATAAATTTAATTAGTACTGGGCGATTAGATTTGTTTCTTCCGAGACGGTAAGCATCTTCAATAGCCAGATTAGGGATGTTGAGATTAATTTCTTTAAAAATATGGTCTAACACTTTCATAAGGTCGTTATTAATCTCATCGGAGTCTTCCAAGTTGAACAGAACAATGTTTTTAGCTCGGTGATATTTATCAGAACGATTATCATTATTTTCCACAGTGTGTAATCTAATCTCCAACTTGCCGAATTTATTGTTCATTGTCTCCAAACTATTGTTGATCAATGACATTCCTTTCTTAATATCCTCTTGGGATATAGTAACGTCATTCATTTGCGTAAACAGTTTGTTCCATCTCTCTTCCTCCATTGTAGACGACGAAGATGGTCACACAATATTCTAATATTTAATCCGACAAAAGAAAAAGACAACCAAACGATAACGGAAAAAACGAATAAACAAACACTTATAGTCACATTCGTATTAAAAACCACTCTGATGTAAAATGCACAATTCACTCAACTACCGCCACAAAGACGTGGAAAATAAGGGACATTGCTGCTCAGACTGCAAGATATTAAAATAAATGTTATTATTGCAGTAACCATATTATCACAAATTGCCACAAATGTACATCAGAACTTCACAGATTCACAGTTCATGAGAAGACGAACGACACACAAGCAAAGTACAATAATGCACTATCCAACAATATGTATTAGAACAAAAAAAAAAAGAAAAAGACAAATTCGAAACAATGCGAAAATTGTAGCTTCGAAGAGCTATTAGTAAACACGACCTCTCGAAACGACAGCTCAAGCGAAAACTCGTGACACGAAATTATAACCATTGTATATAACCAAGTTTCATTTTCTTAAATATATTATATTAAGTGTTATTTTGAAGTTTTATTGTGTACAACACCAAATTGCATTCTTCTGAGACGTGGCTGACCTGAACTCGAATTCGTGTGATCCAACGTGGAATCAACACCGGTAAGTTCACCATTGTTATCAACCTAGTTCGTCTTCACTTGCAACTGCTTGCTCAGCCGCCCGTCTCAACATTGCTGGTAACTGGTGGAAATTTTTCTCGTATTGTGTGCTTCATTCTCGAGTCCTACCCACGTGTTTTATTAATATTAAAAATAAATTTTAAATCTCAAGAAAGTCGCCACAGGGTGTACCAAAAGTCGCGTTATAAATAGATATGTTGAAGCTTGTCTCGTCGCGTCGGTATTAACTTGTCTGCTGTATATAGATATAATATGTGGAAGGAAAAAGAGAACTGCTTTACCTGCCGGTAACATTTGGATAATTGTTTTCTTTTACGTATTTCACATTTCATTGTTCCAAATTCGTAACATTTTTTATGTGCTTTTGTAATCCAAACTTTTAATTATTATTAATTTCTTTTAATTTACAGTCCAATAAATTTTATAGTTTATCATAATATTTACCGATGACAATATATATATATATATATATATATTAATTTCTCAAGTTTTAACTGTTATTACTTCAAATTTTAGACAATTTAATATAAACATTTTTTGAGTTTGAATTTAATTTTGAAAATTTTTTGTCAATTTATTTATAATTTAAAATTAAGAATAAAATTATTTTCTAAAAATTGAAAAATTTTATAGAGATTTTATAACTAATTATAATCAAAAAATGTTATTTTAAAAACCATAAAATATTTTGTATAACTTTTAAAAAAATGATTTTTTTAAAAATTAATATTCAGTATATTGACATTTCTCACAAGCGCAGTTTTAATCTCCTCAGTTAGTATATAAAGAAACTCAATTCTTTCATCTACAAGTGCGAGTTATATTGTATGTGCGTTGCGTCAGAATTCGTTTATATGTATGCGTATTTCCGTTAAGTTAGTGTCAGAATAAAATAAGCCAATCCAAGCGAACCATTGCGTTGTAGAGTGCAGTCACATGTGTCGAACCAATCATCTATCTCCTATAGAAGACGAGAAAAAATGGTCTTGAGAGCTCATTGGTACATTAAGGCTGGAGTCCCATGGTAACGTTTTGCGTTGCGTTTTGTAACTAGGCAATGAGTGCAAATAGAGCAAACCTATATCTGTATCTCTCTCACACTCATGGCCTAGTTGCAAAACGCAACGCAAAACGCTATCATGGGACTCCAGCCTAAGAAATTCTTTTTTCTGCTTTATTCGTTTTTTTCTCCGTGAATATTTTTTTCCGTAGCGCATGCGCTTCAGGCTAAACATTTTACAAAACTCTTGAATTAGAACGTCCAACCGATCTTTTGTGAATTCCATAGAATTTTTTTTGAGTTTTCGAGAAACGCAGTCATCATATATTACTATTGATTCTGTTTTATCTTATACTAAACTCCTCTCCGTAGCCGCTATTCCAAAATTAGTTTCGTAAAATGTACTAAATTAATTTTTTCCGTGTAAAAATATATTATTATCATAAGAAAAACATTTTTTGGTTTAAATTAGTGATTTCTTGCATATTACACTGGTCGACAAAATTAAGGTTTTTTCTTGCTACAAGAATAACCAAAAGTGATTCTTACAGGATTTTTTCCAAATTAATTAATTTGAAACTTTTCACTATTTTTATCAGGTTAATACATGTGATTTTTAAAGGACGAAGTTAGGTTTTCTTGTTTAATCGTTTTAAAACAACTTCAGTTTTAAAAATATCACATGTATTAACCTGATAAAAATAGTGAAAATTTTGAAGTTAATTAATTTGGAAAATAGCTTCGGGACCAAAAAAAGTTAATCACAGTGTACTTTATATTTGATAAAGTTTTATTCAATTTAATAATTTCTGTTTCTCGCATTAGGGAATGAAATTTACGAAATTAGGTTATTTGGCAATTGAACTTTAAAATCATTTTTCATTTAATAGTTTCTAACAATTTATAATAATAAATCAATTAATCTTAATTAATTCCAATATTTTTTTTACATTTTCATAGTAAATTATGTGTTTTATTTAATATTTTGTAATGAAAAAGTGACAGTTTTTACGACCTTATATACTTTAGATGCTTATTTTACAATGAGTACTCAAAATATTAAAAAAATTATTTTTGTTCAGTAATCCTAATACCTTTAAAATCATTCCTGCAAAATATTATAATTTTTTAAAAATAGTCGGCAACGACTTTAGTCGAAATATAATGGAATGACTCCCTAATATTTTCTGTTAGTGGAGGAATATATCTCATGATTGAAGATACTACTACACTTTAGAATTTAAAAAAATTTTATTTTTTTTATTGTATTTTTTAACTCCTTGTGACTTTAGAAACCACCTCCTAAAGTATTTATAACCAATTGTAAAAAATAAAAGTAAATTTTTAAAAAAATATTCAATTAATATAAAAAGTCATTGACAAATTAAGTAAATCTTTAAGGGGATGGTGGGGTCCAGCTTTTTATTACGACCAGTAGAAACATTGGTGATAACACAAGCCGACAAAATTTTGGCGAATCTCAGAACCAAGAACCGGACAATACTTTTCCGAAGGTCTTTGACGTGCTGAATCCGAATCTTACCTCAGAATTGCCCCATCACGTCAGGTTTTCGAGATATTCTAACCTAAAAGTACCAAAAACACGTTTTTTGGCCATTTTTGAAGTCATGTACAATTCAGAGAAAATTTTTTTTCTAAAAGTTATTTGAGGCATCTAAAAGTACTATTCTTCCCCTTTAAAAAACCCTTTGAAACTTGAAAAAATCTTTATTTGACACTGAGATATCGTCATTTGACCGAATTTGGCCGAATTTTTAAAAATGCAATAGATTCTAGTTGCATTTTAATACAATTAGCTGAATTTCGGAAGTTTAGGACCATGGACACACATATTTTTTATAATAATAATTTACTTTTGCCAAAAAAATTGTTTGTAGTAGTTTAGAGTCAAAGACCAGCTCAGATGCCTACGTTTCGTGAATTACCTTGAAGTAACGTTTACATGTTTTAATTGTTTACTTTTCGAATGAAGACTGTACATTAAGGATAAGTCTAAGGTAAGCTTGTCGTATCTTTAAAATTGTAACAAATTGAATGCAAGTTATTGAAATTCTATTGTTATAATAAAGTTACTCTATACCATTAAAGAAGCAATATTTTATATATTAATTATGTTGCAAAATTATCTCGATCTTGTTTAAAAAAAATTTCGTGAGTACTTTTTATTTTCACATCTAAAGTTGTTATTGGGGAAACAATGTCTTCGAAAATCCCGTGTATTAAGAAAGTTGATAAATTTTGTTATATTTGCGGAAATTTTGAGACAGAAGCTTATCGTAGAAAAATTAATGATTGGACAATAAATAAGTATTTAGAATGTTATCAGATGCCCATGAGAAATTTAGACAAATTGTGGGTAACCATTTGTAATTCTTGTCGCATTACTTTGGTAAAGTGGAATGATATTAAAAAAGACGCTATCATTGAACCAACAATTTGGCATGAGCCTATGGATTAATAAAAAAAATCTGGAAACTATTGTTTATCCTAGCGTTCAAAGCGTAACCCCAGCAAAAAAAGGGAAAATAATAATTAAACCAGAAGTAACAGTACTTCATTCTTTCCAGGTAGAACATATGGATGCAGCTGAAAATAAGACAGTCGATGAATTTGAAGATTCCTTTAACACAAAAGATCATAAACTTTATGTTCAAGATTTTTTAGATGATGGAATATTCAATGTAAATGAAGATTCATTAAATGATGAAATAGTCAGTGAAAATGAAGATTCATTAAATGTCAAAGTAATGCAAGCAAAAAGTCCTATGCTTTATGGCCAAGATGAATTAGATGACCTTATTCGTGATCTGAGTCTTCCCAAAGATACAGCTGAACTGTTGGCTTCAAGATTTAAAGAGAGACATTTTTTATTACCAGGGACAAAAATTACAAATTATAGAAAAAGAGACGATGAGTTTTTAAAGTATTTTTCATCTGAAAATTCTCTAGTATATTGCAATGACATTCGAGGACTAATCAATTTATAAGAATAAAAATTTGTATAAACCGGAAAATTGGCGGCTCTTTATAGATTCTGGTGCAGATACTCTCAAAGCAGTGTTACTTCATAACTGAAACAAATACGCGGCAATCCCTTTCGCTCATTCCACTGTATTGAAAGAATCATATGAAAGTTTTAATTTTTTACTGGAAAAAATTAATTACCGTGAGCATAATTGGCTAATTTGTGGTGACTTCAAAATGATCAATCTTTTAGTTGGTTTACAATCAGGAAATACTAAATATCCTTGGTTTCTTTGCCTTGGGACAGCCGCGATCGACAACGACATTGGGTAAAAAAAATTGGACAAAAAGATGCGAGTGGAAAATTGGTTTCAATAATGTTGTTCACAAAAGTCTCGTTGATCTTATGCGAATCTTGTTACCACCACTCCATATTAAATTTAGAATAATGAAGCAATATGTAAAAGCTCTTGATCCAACTGGTAAATGCTTTACGTACCTTCGATCCAAATTTCCAAAATTAAGTGATGCAAAAGTTCAAGCAGGTGTTTTTGTAGGGCCTGATATAAGAGCGCTGATGAAAGATGAAGCTTTTGAGAAAACCATGACAACTGTTGAAAAGAATGCTTGGCTAAGTTTTAAACCAGTTGTGCAAGGCTTTTTAGGAAACAATCGGGACTCTAAATATAAAACTATTGTATCTACGATGCTATTAAATTTGAGCTTAAAACTCCATTTCTTGTTTTCTCACTTAAATTACTTCCCCGAAAACGTTGGAGCATTCAGTGAAGAAATGGGTGAACGTTTCTATCAGGATTTTAAGGAAAAGGAGCGACACTGCCAAGGTAAGTGGGACGAACGGATGATGGCGGATTATTGTTGGACCTTAAAAAGAAATGACATCACTACTGTTTACAAGCAAAAAATTTTGAAACGATCATTCGAGATGAAACGAGATCGTTTTCATAAAAAGGCAAAGTAACCCGAATTCTAAACTTAACGTCAGTGAAAAGCATTACAATAAAATTCTAATAAATTAAAAAGAACAATAAAAATTAAAAAATTAAAAAAAATATAAAAAATTTAAAAAAAATGGAGTCATTAACGCCACGTCCTCGTTTCGTGACTCTGGATTCGTCTGAGTGCGTTGAAATGCATTTATCACTGTGTTTCAAGAAAATCTGCTTAATTTCTAAGCATTTTAGTCTACATATTAAATCCGCCATTTTGAATTTTGAAAATCTGAAACCAGATTCGAAATCAGCGACCCCGAAAACCCCCGAGTAATAAATTTAAAGCGAATCCATTGAATTTTTAAAAATTCGGCCGCCATATTGGATCTGCTATTTTAAATTTAGAAAATCTGAAACCAGATTTGAAATCAGCGACCCCGAAAACCCCCGAGTAATAAATTTAAAGCGAATCCATTGAATTTTTAAAAATTTGGCCGCCATATTGGATCCACCATTTTGAATTTTGAAAATTTGAAACCAGATTCGTAATCAGCGACCCCAAAAACCCCCAAGTAATAAATTTAAAGCGAATCCATTGAATTTTTAAAAATTCGGCCGCCATACTAGTCAGTTTACGAATTTTGACAAATTTACCTGATTCAAAAACTTCAACTGACGATATCTCAGTGTCAAATAAAGATTTTTTCAAGTTTTAAAGGGTTTTTCAAACGGGAAGAATAGTACTTTTAGGTGCCGCAAATAACTTTTAGAAAAAAAATTTTCTGTGTACATGACTTCAAAAATGGCCAAAAAACGTGTTTTTGGTACTTTTAGGTTAGAATATCTCGAAAACCTGACGTGATGAGGCAATTCTGAGGTAAGATTCGGATTCAGCACGTCAAAGACCTACGGAAAAGTATTGTCCGGTTCTTGGTTCTGAGATTCACCAAAATTTTGTCGGCCTGTGTAATGTATGTAACAGTGTCTTACATAAAAAAGTGGAGGGGTTTCAATTTGCAAAAGAATTTTAGGTAATTTATGGATGGCGTCTAACGAAACATATAAGTTTAAACGCGTTTCTCTTAAAATAACGTTGTCTCAAATTGCGGAAAGTTTATTTCTGAATCTACTGAACCGATTTTAATAAATGATAACTCGATTTGTTTTTTAGCATGTCCTGTGTAAGAATATACCAGAAAATGGTCAAAAAATTAAAAAAAAAAACATTTTTGCAGACTAGAAAAATACTGAAAAACATAGTGTATTTTTAAACAATTATTAAAACACCTGCTATTTTTTTATTTTAGTCGATTTTCCATTATTGGTGGTTGATTTCTATGCAAGACACCTTCCTTTTTAAAAAGCAATTTGGATTTTTTGTTTCCGATTTGTCAATCTTGAGATAAACTGTCCGCAATTAAACAACTAACTTTTTGGAGTTTCGATCTGAATGCTGTCTGCAGATTATGATATTAAATAAAAATTAAAAACAAACCATTATTTTTATTCTCTAAATATGTACTAATACAGGCAAAAAAGTTTTTTAAATATTTATAATAAAAGACCTGAGAAATTTTTTTTTTAAATTTGGTCTTTTAAGAGCCTTCTAAAGTGTTGTAGTACCTTAAGGAAGGTAAAAATGGTAACTTTTGCCAAAAAACTTTGTCAAAAATTTAAAATTAAATTTCCTTAAAAACCCGTTATCTAATCAATATATTACCCCACTTACAAAAATTTTGCGTATTTTGATTTTAGATGCAGTCAAAAGATATCTTAACCTCCTTAAAAGCAATTTTTTGGAAAGCGGATCGAAGGACGGGACTGATTTTTAATTCTTTTTCGAATTAAATAAGTAAGATATAAATCTTACTTATAATAGTGTTCTTTCAGATACCAAAGAGTTCAAATAAAAACATTTATTTATTTGAAAAAAAGTTAATAAACAAAACATACGTTTTCTGGTCGTTTCGACCCATGTAACCCCTTAAACAAATTGATATTAGAATTCTCTTTTTTTATTTCTGACACCAGTTTTTTAAGGACCAAAGTCTAGAGTATTTGTAATTTAAAAATAAATATAGTTTTAAATATTAATTATTTGTAAATAAAATTAAATGCACGATGCCTTCCTACGCGTGCTTTGACACACATTCAATGAGCAGCAATATCGCAGGCACTGTGCGTGCACTATTCTAGCCATCACGTATGCATGTTGAGTGCAGTCGAAATGCATACGTTGTCGCCCGCATTAAGTGCCTCGCACACTGCGTGCGGGACATGCGACGCACGATTGCTATCTGGGTCACTTGATGTTTACATCAAGTCATCATCATTTAGGCCTTTGTGCCTGAATTTCATAAAAATATAACTGCCAGACCTGTCAACCCCTTCTAATAACGTGCTAGACTTGTTGTTTATTAATAAATAATTATTTATTTTATCTTAGGTTAATGCCCATTGTACTAAACTCCAGTTTAGTCGTTTTAAGTTGTCCACCTGCTCAAGATCAATAATTGCACGTCTCATACAATCTGCACATAGGTGAAACTTGCCTACTTATTTTGTGCTGATGGTAATTCAATAGATCATCACCCGTCAGCGGACGAATTACGTTTCTAAAGATCAAAACAGAATAGAAACTTAACCGGAACCGTAATCGTAAGCGGAAGAATGAAGAAAAAGTATATTGTTTGTCCTTCTCTAACTCATTTTTACGCTTAAAATTGCGGTTCCGGTTAAGTTTATATTCTGCTCTGGCCTTAACTCTGATCTTATCGAGTTTCAGAAGATTGTTCGCTCTCCTACTCTGCCGTTTGAAATAAAAACTTAGTTAACTGACATTTATATCGAAACGAGAAAATAAGGAAAAACTGTTTGCTCTCAGAACCCTAATAAAAATTAAAAAATTGTTCAATTCAACTTCATATACTGGGTATAATGATGGTGCTCTATTTAATTATGAAATAAAAAATTAATTATTTAAACAAATTATATGAAAAAATGCACTTGCGTATTTTTCCGAATGCAAATATGAAGTAAAAAGTTAGGTAAAGTTCTTTGCGTAGTTGCTCAACAAAAATGTACGCGAGCTCGGTCCTCCGATTTGATGGAAAAACTTACCTAACTGACAATGACGTCATGTGGTAAGGGGACGGCTGCTTGCTGCTTGCGACCCGAGGATAAACCGAGTTTAGCCGAATGCAGTTAAGTAGTCGTTCGGCTCTGTCTCGACTGACTTTTTGACGGAATAACTTAGGTAATTGCAAGCGTTGCAGATGCAAAGTTTTTATTTCAAATCCAACGCTCAGACTCGACTACTATTTGATACAAAAAACACACAAATGCCTTTAACTAAGTTTTTCCTTCAAATCTTACATTCGAGCTCGTAGCCTCGTTTGTTTTTTGGACTATGCATAGTCCTTTCCTTAACTTTTTATCAAATATTCCTTCATTTTCTGCAATTTCTTAGATTTTTAATATTAATTTTTTACAAACAATAATTTGCAAAAAAATTTAAACTATAACTATTAGACGCAGTTTTTTCTTACGAGTTCATTGATACCAAAAACTCATTTTTTACCAAAATGTCAGTTAACTAAGTTTTTATATCACACGGCAGTACTATTGAGTATTATCCCCAACAGAGACTTACATACTATTAGAGCTCGGCTGTCGATGGATCTCGGTTGTACTTAGCAGAGGTTTTCTATTGTTTCTCTCTCTTCTAAACAATAGGAACGCTAGTATTAACTCATTTAGTGTCACTGTCCAGGAGTGTCGCGTGATGCCTTTGACCAAAATCTTGCTTCTGCTTTATATAGATCTACTTGAAACGAGTTGTTTCAGGAGCCGCAGATTACGAATCCGATGTTAGTTTCTGAAAGTTCAAAAACCCCCAAGTAATAACCCAATTCAATAAATTCTTCCAAAGAGTCCGACATATTGGATCAGCCATTTAAAATTTTAAAAAACTAACACCAGATTCGAAAGACTCCACCAGATTCTAAAAGGTTACCTTTCATCCGCTGGCCAGTTCTAGCATACTTTTTAATTTAATTTTTTTTAAATATTAAAAAAATAAAAAAAGAATACATGGAAAAAATCGTTCTTCTGAATCCCAATTAACATTTAGTTCGAAATAAATTCTAAAAAAGTTCAAACAAATGTATTTGAAATACAACATTCTTTATTACTTTTATAAAAATAAAAAAATTAATATTTTTACAACGTAATTAATTTAGGCAATGGCAGTTATAATTTGTTGCATTAATAATTTGGCTATTGATGCTCTTATCTCCAGCTTTTTAAATATAGCCTCATGTCAATTTGAAATTTTACAACAAAACATTGTCAAAGTGGGAGATGAGATTAATGTAAACAAATATTTATTATCTGTAACGGACAACACGGATAACAATTCGGTTCGGAAAAATATTAACAGAGAATTGCGTTCTTGTATCGATCACAATTTGGCAATTTTCCAGTAAGCTCTATAATTAATAATAATCGATAATTATTTACTGATGAATAATTTTTGAACTTTGAAATTAAAAATAGTATATATTTTATATAATACATGCATAAAAAGTCCCACTTCTGGTGCAAGGAAAATGTGCGAGAAAGGGCGTTTTATAGCGAATGATCATATAAATACTTCCGCGCATGCGTATATTGTTCCTAGTCTCTTTATTTCACACTTTTTACTTTATTTCACAGTTTTCATTTAACAGCCAATCAGAAACGTTGTAGTAACTTGCTATTTAAAGCGGAAGCACAACTAAAAAGGCGCCATCTGTGAGAAGAAAATCAAATTAGAATGCATGTTGGTAAAAGTCTACACGACTCGCGCCATTTTCTAAGAGTTTCTAACTTTCTTGATAAGATCGCTCGCGTGAAAAATTCTGTTTTTATTATTTATCATACTTTTTATTGATACGTCTAAGTACGCGACAAGGTTTCGGGAGGCTTCGCCCTCGACGCGTCCGGTCTCTTGTTGTATTAGAAAATTCCGTCCTTTGGAATGTCATAAATTATTATTCTTTTGAGTTGGTTTTTTTGTAGTCGGGGGTCTTCGCCCCCCGAACCCCCTGACAAGGGCACTGCTTCTGGACCCCGTTGGGGAGACCCCCTGACCCCCCCGCGCGACCAGACATTTATGAGGACTTGATAGTGTAACAGTGCAATTGTTTGTGTTCTTCATTGTATATAAGTGCAATTTCTTTGACTTTTTATGCATTTATTATATAAAGTAGTATATGATACGAGTTCGAGAAAGCGGAGATTATAGAAGGGCGACGTTATTGCGCCACGAATCGGAAGCGAGTGAAACAGGCAATACGAGTTGGAGCCGATTCGTGGCGCAATAACGTCGCCCTTCTATAAACTCCGCTTTCTCGAACTCGCATCATAAAGTACTATTTTGTACCTATGTATTCCAAAATTTAAATTACGTTTTCGAAAACAAATACTATGTAAATAATTTTGTAATTGAAATTAATATTTATTAGACAAACGTATTAATTGTTTCTACTTTCAGATTTATTAAAGATGTAGAAAAAATATTCAGCTCGGCAATCGGTTTTCAATTATTTATTAACTGCTTCGTTACTTGTTTGTCAACATTTTACATAACTCAGGTAATATTTATAAAAGAGCGTTTTATATTTTATTAGCGACACCTTCATTACAAAATTCTATTTACATAATTGATATAATTGTACCCTATATTTTATAAATAAAAAAATTAATTTAATTAAAAATATAATAAAAAAATCAGTAACACAGTTTTCTGGAAAGTATCATTTTATTTGGCAACGTTTTGATACTATATAATGTATCAAGTTGATACGAATATAACTATCTTTTTTAAGAATGATAGTCAATACAGTATTATTTTTTGATACGTGTATTTGTATCAATGTAATACTGTCATGGCCGGTTCGCATTAACTGGAAATTTAACTAATCAATTTATTTAGTTTTATATACGCTTAAGTATTAAAAATTGTTTTATTTTACATATTAACAGATAGAAATGTGCGAAATTATATAAAATGAGCACATTATTTAGAAAAAACTTGTATTGAAATACACTAACCTCAATTCACGTTGTTGTGACATTTCGATTAAAGGTAACTTTACAATTTATGTTATATATATATATATATATATATATATATATATATATATATATATATATATAATGGTTTACGTTATTTGATGTTTAATAATTTTTTATATATTTAACTGTGTAGGTCGATATTTTTAGAAAAAATGTCAGTAAAATTGACAAAATGTAGTTTCTAGTGAATATAGGGTGTTTTAAATAGAATATTTAGTGAATAAAAAAAGGAAAAATCTGTCCGCGCAAGCGCGGGGGCTCGCAAGTTTCAGCGCGCCTCGGGGCGCGCGAATATTAATCTTCGCGCTCAGTGTGTTGTTGCGCGCTTCGCGCGCAAATGGCTCGCTTTGCTCGCGGCAGTCTGCAATTGTTGTGCATTATTTGTGTTTTTGTTCGTGTTTCCTATTATATGTTTCATAAAACATTTTTTTTCTTAAAGTTACTACGACTTTAAGGATTACATTCTCATCACATGTTTTTGTTTGCTGATGATTGCGAGATAAAGTGGATTTAAATGTATATTTTTGGTCTTGATGATTTAAATTGTAAAGTTATTTTTAATTATACTAACTCTCTTAGCAGAAACATGATTTGCAGAAGCAGATAAAATATTCTTAATGTATTGGGTCAGAATTCGTGAAATTTTCACAAAAAATAAAAAGTATTTTTTTTTAGTCGAAATGTTGAAATAATGTTTCTATTTGGGCTTAGGAATATTTATACCAAATTTCAAAAAAAAAAAATTTTTTTGTAGAAGTTATTGCAAAATGAATTTTTTTGCAACTTTTTAAACAAAATTTTATATCTTCTAAACGAATCAACCGATTTGAATAAATCAAAATGGAAAATAAAGGTGATAAAATGTATTTTCATTTAAAATTAAAAAATTTTGAAAAATTTTATTTTTCATAATTTTTTATTAAATTGTTTATAAACATTTGATTTTTTTTAATGTTCTGCGCCTTATAAAAATTTAAAAAAAATATTAACATACAGTCAAAACTACAAGCAATCAAAATCCGTTGAAAAAATTTAGGAGCGACAATTATTTTAAAAGTTAGAATCAAAAATATATTGCGCGGTGTAGTGCACCAGTGCAGCATGTCAGTTAAAAAATAAATGAACAATGATAAATTGTTATTAAAATCTAAGATAACTAAAATATGCAATTATTGCAGTTTATGCATAACGAAATCAGGCGAAGATGAAAATTCTCTACACGCGATACTGTTAGCGTCAATGGGTTTGAAAGAATGGTAGCTTCGCGTTCCTTGAATTATTTGAGCTTTTTTGAAGCGCTTTTGCAAAGCTGCGTTTTGCTTCTTGTGTTCCACTTTGGAACAAAATTCAAATTCGATATTTTCAAAATATTGTTTTGCCCACTCAAACAGTTGATTAGGCGTGGTTATTTGATTGTTGATTGGCCTTTGCAAACTCGCACGAGATGCTAATCTTTTCACGGTTCCTCCTACTCCGTCACAAGCACCTTTGCCGTGCGAGGTTGCAAAAAAGTGCCATTCGCTTTCAATCTTAAAATCTGCCTTGTGATGTAATAAATTTATAAAGTTGTACTTATTTTTGTACTGATTTGGACATCCGTCAGAGAAAAAAATTATTCTCTTAATATTTTGAGCTCCGAAAGTAACAAATAAATAATTTATCATTTTCTTATTGAACAAATGAACCGCTACTACATCATGCTTATTTTCCTCAGAAATGACGACAAAGCATTTGTTTAAAGTCGTCGTTCCATTTTTGTAATAAATTACATAAGGATGTAATGTGGCCTGGTCATTTGCCCAATGGTATGATTGAACTGCATCTTGCACCTTAAAACTTTCATTTTCAAGATTTTCTACAAATTCTTCTGTTGTTTCGACCTTGTCTATTAGCTGACACCTAAAAATTGATTTAATTTATGAATAATTAATTTTCATACTTAATAAAAAATCTGAAATATTACAACGAAATTCAATTTACCTATCAGTACAATTCCATTCTTTAAAATGAATTTCAGCAATATTTGTAGTCTCAAGAAAATTGTGTAGATTTTTTGACACCGTTGAAAACCCTGGACAGTTTTTACAATCTAACATCCAGCAAAAGTGATTCGGAGCGGAACAAATCATTTCTTTTATTAAATCATTGATAGAATACATTTGGCCAGATGCTTGTAGTGCACAATTCAATCCATGATATTTTAGTTTTATGTTTTGATGCGTTTTACAAACGCAAACGTTATGATCGCCACTGCAGCCAATAACGACACAATTAGCTGGTCTCAGTTTTATAAATTTTGAGACACTTATTTTTGTATCCGGATATTTTAATAAAAATTTAGAGTGCAGGTCTTTTAAATTGCAAAGCAGCAGTCGTTTTTGAACACTTTCCCTTTTTCCATTTATCACTATTGAAATGCAGTCCTTTTTTCCTGGCATGAGGCGACTATTTTCATCTGATTCGTAAAATTCTTTGACGATATTAATGACAGTACTTGATAAAAAATGACCTTTTTTCAAATTAGGAGCAGCACCATATCCTAATGTTTGTCGAATTTTTAATGCAGTTTTAGCCATGTAACGAGTGACACCTAACATTCTATGAATTTTCGCAGCATTCCAATCAATCGGCACTGTGGTTAATAATTGAATTTTTTTCCTTACGCTTTCTTCCTTCGATAGAGCACTTTTTATCTCCGCTGCAGCAGCAATGTCTTTTTCAGAGTCGGATGAAATGGACTTTTTATTTTTGGACATATCAAGAAATTCTTCTAACCAACAAAATAAATTTAATTAATAATTATAATATACGAATACAAACACAATACATAAATTATAAATTTTACCTTCAACATCTGATTCATTCCCACTTGTTATTTCCTCATCAGATTCACATTCAATGACAAAATTTGATTTTTCGATTACTCTTGGTAAGAAAACACCAGAATCTTGTTTTTTTATTTTTTGTCGGCATGTATTACAAACATATTTTCCTAATAACTTTGAAAAAACGCTGTCCCATTGCTCCGTAACTTCACGAATTCCCGTATAAACGCGCTTATGATTGTCGACATTTAGTGGATTACAACACGAATTAGGAGATGGCATTTTGATATGTTTTTAGAATGATAAAATTATTATGAACGACTAAATAAACAAAACACTATCAAAGTAACATTTGCATGTAATTATATAACGTTAGAAATAAACAATTACTAAGTGTAGCATTGGTGCACTATACCGCGCAATATATTTTTGATTCTAACTTTTAAAATAATTGTCGCTCCTAAATTTTTTCAACGGATTTTGATTGCTTGTAGTTTTAACTGTATGTTAATATTTTTTTCAAATTTTTATAAGGCGCAGAACATTACAAAAAAATCAAATGTTTATAAACAATTTAATAAAAAATTATGAAAAATAAAATTTTTTGAAATTTTTTAATTTTAAATGAAAATACATTTTATCACCTTTATTTTCCATTTTGATTTATTCAAATCGGTTGATTCGTTTAGAAGATATAAAATTTTGTTTAAAAAGTTGCAAAAAAATTCATTTTGCAATAACTGCTACAAAAAAAAATTTTTTTTTTTGAAATTTGGTATAAATATTCCTAAGCCCAAATAGAAACATTATTTTAACATTTCGACTAAAAAAAAATACTTTTTATTTTTTGTGAAAATTTCACGAATTCTGACCCATTAGTATCAAGGTTTTTGTGTAGTGTAGACCGGTTGCTCTTTATACATAGCCTGTTGCATTAGCCAACACGCCCTAGGGGTACTTGGAAAATATTTTTTAATTTTTATCAATACTGTAAGTGTGAATCAAAAATCTCAAATTTACCCTCAAAAAATGTTTCAAGCTTAAAACGCGATTTTAGTTTCTTTTTTAAAGTTATTTTAAAAAAATTAGAACGAAAAAATGAAAATTTTGAAAAGTTACTTTCATATGTGAAATACAGTTTTTCTACTATATTTCTTACAATAGTGATTGAATAATAAATAATCAAACTTTGTAGAAATATACGTATATACGTGATTTGTAAATATATATCAAATGTATGATTAAAAACATGTAAATCCGGATACAGTGAATGTGATAGTTTAATTGTTATAAGAAAAACTTTAAATTTACTGAAGATTTAAAAATGAACAATTAGATATAATTTTTTATTTACTCTCCCTGCAAAAAGCAGGGTTCGAGGATCCAAATACAATTTTCTTACAAACTAAATACATAATCAATTAATCATCTTACATCTAATTACAAAAAAAACACTTAACCTATACGCTTCCTTATTCAACTATACTTATACAAAAAAAATACCCTAACCTATCAACAATCGCCAGTGCCAGGGCTTCCGTTTCCAGTTCCAATTGCCTTTCCTGGCTATACTCCCTTTTCGCCCACCCCTTTTTCGCTTTTTCTTAACCTTAACATTTTACCATCCAAACTACTTCTATTCACTCATACACACTCCTCATTCTACCCACATTTTCTCTATTCCATTGCTGTCCTTCCAACCTTCTCAGTTTCTCTCTCACTTCTCTTCTTCACATTTTCTACTATCATTCACTCTCATTTGCCCTAACCTTAACCACTTTCCTAGTATCTTCCCTCACACAATGTTTTATCTCATCTATCCAAATACATTCTTTACCCATTCGTACTACTCTTCCATTCTTTCTTTTATGCCATGCTTTATCTCTCAACAGCCATATAATTCTTCTTTCTCTCCACGTTCGGTCCTCATCAATTCTTATCATACTTCCTTTCAACTTCATTTTCATTCTCATCACTTCCTTTTTCTCCTCCTCATTACCTAACTCCACCAACCACAATTTCGGTACACCATTCTCGCCCATTCCTATCGCTTTTACCATTTTTACACTTACACTAACCCCCACCCACGCAAACACTTTTTCCACCTCTCCTTTACCCTCCGTTGCCCTTACATTCATACCCCTAATCACAACGTTATTTTTTCTTTTCTCTCTTTCCATACCATCCACTCGTCTCGATAATTCCTCCATTTTCACCTGCATACACACATTCTCACCCCCCTTCACCTTCCCTTCATTTTCCCTTAAACGTTCTTCCAATTCATACAATTTCCTCCACAAATCTTCCTTTTCTTTTATCCACTCTATCTCCCACTTTTCCCACACTCTCTGCATGCTTTCCAAACTCTCACTAATTTTCTCAATCTCTCTGTCCCTTTCATCCGCTTTTTTA
The DNA here is from genome assembly GCF_015476425.1 of Leptopilina heterotoma. Lineage (NCBI taxonomy): Eukaryota > Metazoa > Arthropoda > Insecta > Hymenoptera > Figitidae > Leptopilina > Leptopilina heterotoma. Next base: position 19,872 of record NW_025110960.1, on the reverse strand, counting down.
TTCACACGTTTCATCTTTTTTCCTATAACCTCAAATCGTTTGTCCAATGATCCACTCCACTTTTCAAATAACTCTAACAAATCCATACAATCCTCGCACGTCATTCTTTTTCCATTCTTACCTATTCCCCTTTCAAATTTTGGCGCCTCACTCTCACTCGACTCACTTCGCTCACTTCCATATTCACTACTGCTACTACTCAAGTCAGATTCAACCCCAGACATTCTAGACACCTAACTTATCTACACGCAATTCACAGTCCTATTTCTCTCTCTTGTCTCTCACTATGCTCTCACTTTACACTACCTAACCTCACAATACCGACTTCTCTTTTTTATCTTTTTTATCACGCACACTCACACTACTCTACGCAAACATACCTTTTTCTTACACTACCACAAATTCCCGCTCTCGCACAGCACACTACACTAACCACCCCTTTTTAATTTTAAAAAAACTTAACAAAAACTCTTAACCCTTCATGAACGCGTGTACACGAAAACGGTACCGGAAACGGAAGCCTAAATGAACAATTAGATAAATTTTCTGCATGATTTTTTTAAAAGAACGTCCAAGCGCCTAAACTTTTGGTAGGACCTTCCGGCAGGACGCGCCTCTTACATAATTTATTAAATATATTAACAAATATTGTTATTATATGTTATTTTGAGCTTAAACAAGAAATTCACTTAGATTTTGAAAAAATTGCCATTTTTAAGGCTATACAAATATTTGAATAACTTATAAAATAGTAAACGTTTTCTAAAGCTTCTCTTCTTACCCATCGTTTAAACAAGCAAAAATAAATCACCTCCACTAAGATGAGACAAAAAGTCAAAAATTCGAAAAAGATTTTAAAAAAAAAATTAAGTTTTTCAAAAGTTATCGTCGGACAGACAGACAGACCTACAGACACACAGAAAAAAATCGAACTCATTTTTGTTACAACTCAAAATGAGTCTATGTTAAATGACATAGAACGTGGCGCCATCTGCGAGGTTCATTTTTGTTGCAGCTCATAATGAGTCACTTTTACGACTCATTTTGAGTTCAGTTTTTCTCTGTGCAGACGTAATCGCCGGACCATGTTTTTTGGATTCAGGGCACCTCAAAACGCAAAGATTTCATAAAATTAGCAAATAGTATATTAAGCAACAAGGTACGTAAAGGAAGCCTTTAAATCCCGTGTTACTTACGATATTTTTTATTCCAAAGGTACAAAAGTGGCGATTTAAGATAGCAGACGACAGGGAGTAAAAATCATTCCCTTGTTCGACTTGTATGAAAATGGCGGCCTTTTTTTCCATGAGCAAAAATAACGCATGGGACTAGCTGTTTTTTTGCCCATGGGAAAAAAGGTCGCCATTTTCATTCAAGTGGACAAATGAATGGCTTTTAGTTCCTGTTGGCTGCTATCTAAAAGCGCCTATTTTGTGCCTGAGGTATAAAAAATCAATTTTTCACCTAATCTAATACCTCCTCATGTGATGAGAATGTAAAAAACCATTTCCAACAAGATAGGACCATGAATTAAAATGTAAAAAAGGGTGAGACTAGCCAAACTGTATAAAAGAAATTTCATTGATTTTCTAAAATGTTAAAACTTTTATAAATATATTTTAGTTATAACATTTTAGAAAATCAATAAAAAAATTTTAACCCAGTTGAGCTAGCCTGACCCAAAAACTTAAAAAAAAATTAATTAATTTTCTATGAAAAAATGTTGTAGAGAAAAGTTTTTTGTATTTTTCTAATCTAAAGTAATATAAAGTTAAAAATAATGAAATTTGAAAAAATTGAATTTTTAAAATTTTGAAACTACTGTAGTTTGCGTAGTTTTTGACGAAAATGTCTGGCTAACGAACTCGATCTGTATTTTTACACTAACTTTGTGCATGCAAAGTTGCAAGTTGATGCAATAAGTTTTTCAAGTGTTATCGTAGGGACACCATTGCGTCTACAGACAGACACACAGACAGACGGACTCGCCGGACCATGTTTTTCGGGTTCAGGGGACCTCAAAACGTAAAGATTTAATAAGATTAGCAAAAGTCAATTTTCGACCAAAACTAATACTTTCTCATGTTATGGGAATGTAATAAAAATTAGTTTTTTGGAAATAACTCGAAAAGTTTAGGGTTTGGCAAAAAGTTGTAGATGATGCAAAACTGGGAAAAAAAGTCTCTGGTAGCAAAATCGCATATGCAATAATGTCGGAGATAATGGAGTCGAAATATTGAATTTTTATCAAAAAAGCGCACAAAAAATATAAATAGAGAGTGGTTTTTCCGAAAATTACGACTTTTTTGTGTACAATTATGTTTTTCGAGTATTTTAGGGTGAGAATATGTCAAAATCAATTAACTGACTTTTATTCCTTTCAAAAAATTCGATTTTCAGTGTTATTTTAAGATTTTTTTTAAGTTTTTTTGACCATTTAAGAGACTATAACTTCGAAAATTGAGTTTTTATGAAAAAATGTTGTAGAGAAAAGTTGTTTGTATTTTCCTAATCTAAAATAATATAAAGTCAAAAATTCTGAAATTTGAAAAAATTGAGTTTTCAAAATTTTGAAACTACCGTAGTTTTTAACGAAAATGGCTGGTTAACGAACTTAACCTTCATTTTTACACCAACTTTAAGTGTGTTAAATTTAAAAACGATCAGATAAGATTTTCAAAAGTTATTGTGTCAACAACATTTTGGTCTACAGACGGACATACATACATACAGCCAGACAGACAGACAGACGGACTTGCCGGACCATGTTTTTCGGGTTCAGGGGACCTCAAAACGTAAAGATTTCATAAAATTAGCAAAAGTCAATTTTCGACCAAAACTAATACTTTCTCATGTGATGAGAATGTAAAAATTAGGAAAACTTATTATATTTGACAAAAGTAATCATTAAAGCATTTATTTATTACATATTTAGGACAAATTAATGTTTACTTATTAAATAATTAATGTTAAAACCCTAGTAGATATTTGTCCTAGTTATTATAAAGGAACTGTCCAGTCGCGCTTGAAATTGTCTAGTTACTTTACAAGCCAACTGGCTAATAACTGGAACGGAGTGTCACGCTTTTTTCATCAAGTTATTATCTAGCCCAACTTTATAAATTCTGTTCAACGGTTCTGTAGAAAAACTATACAAATTAATTCTTTTAAAATACTTAAAATTTGTTTAATATTAATATTTACTGTAGTTAACACATTTATTTCATGCAATTAATATAAAATTTCTATTTAGCATTAAAGAAATTCATTAAAAAATATTTTTGGATAATTTCTGTATCCATTATAATATATACGGGGCATTCCACGCCAAGTCGGACACCTGTTGACTTTTGCATCTCCGATTTTTTGCAAATATTTTTTTTCTTTTAGTGCTGGTTGAAAGGAACTTCCATGATTTTTTTCAAATTTTTTCATGAAGTAATTTAAGAGATCTGGGTTTTTGAAAAATCACGTTTTTTACATAAATTTTTTTTTTAAATGCTTATAACTCGGACAAAAATTGATCAAATTGGACGTTCGATATATGAAAATTTTTGTTTTTACACGTAGTTTTTGATAAAAATATTAAAAAAAATTTTTTTTTTAATTTACCAAAAAAATTTTAAATTTTAAAAATAAAATTTAATTTTTAAGAATGTATGTATCGATCGATTTTTTTTCAAAATTTTTTGTAAGAAACTGGTACTAAATTAAGAATTTTTAATCCTTGTCTGATTGTGGGCAAACGATGGGATCTATTTATTTTGTAATTTTTAATTTTTGTATACGCAGTGAAAACGGTAGGTAGCCAAATGCGTAACTTGACATTTGACCAAATCACGCAAATTTTTCAAACCAAAACTGTTTTCAGACTGAGTCTCTCCGAACTTAACCTTCTTACTGTTTAAAAAAGTGATTTGATCAAATTGCAAGTTAGGCATTTGGCTACCTACCGTTTTACAAAAATTAAAAATTTCAAAATAAATAGATCCCATCGTTTGCCCACAATCAGACAAGGATTAAAAATTCTTAATTTAGTACCAGTTTCTTACAAAAAATTTTGAAAAAAATCGATCGATACATACATTCTTAAAAATTAAATTTTATTTTTAAAATTTAAAATTTTTTTGGTAAATTAAAAAAAAAATTTTTTTAAATATTTTTATCAAAAACTACGTGTAAAAACAAAAATTTTCATATATCGAACGTCCAATTTGATCAATTTTTGTCCGAGTTATAAGCATTTAAAAAAAAAATTTATGTAAAAAACGTGATTTTTCAAAAACCCAGATCTCTTAAATTACTTCATGAAAAAATTTGAAAAAAATCATGGAAGTTCCTTTCAACCAGCACTAAAAGAAAAAAAATATTTGAAAAAAATCGGAGATGCAAAAGTCAAAAGGTGTCCGACTTGGCGTGGAATGCCCCATACATAATAAATGGAATAAAATAAAAAATTATATAATATTTTATAATTTTTAATTAATTAGTTGAATTATTATATGAAAATAATGTAAATAGTAAATTATTAAATGTAATTTTCTACATTACTTTTTGATTTTTAATTCAATTAAAAAAAATTCTAAATTCGAATATTCTAAATATTTACTGTTTTCAAACAACTTTCATTTTTTTAATGCACTATTAATTAACAATAACACTGAAACAAATATTTTTTATTAGTATAAACAATTATAATCTATATAAACCTTAAAACGATAACGCAATTTCACCGAAAAAATCTTGGGGGGAACGGGGAGCGAACCCGGGTCCCGTTGGACTAAAGTTGCACTGCTTAACGCACTCGGCCTGGATACTGAGAATTAATAACCACTGCACATATGTTTCAGTTCAGTGCCGTAACTAGAGATTTTAAGCATTGGTATATACTTTTAATATTTTCTATGTAATAAAACATTTTAGATGATTTTTTAATTATTATAACTTTTTAGTAATTTAATTTGCAACGTTAACAATTAATAAATAAATTGATTACTGTAATTAAATTTTTAATTATTTTTATTTATTTATTATAAATTATTATAAATATTTATTCATTAATTTTATTATTTAATATGATTAATTGATTATTAATTAATAATAATAAATTCATTAAATTTTTAATTAATAGAAAATTATAATTAAACTAAAATGGAATTTAAAAAAATTAATTTTTAACTAATTTTATTATTTTTATATTTATTATAAATGACTGTAAATATTTATTAATTAGAGTAGAACGGGGTGAAATAGCCATGGTGCAAAAAAGCCATTGACTTTTATTTGAAAACTATTAAACCGATTTATCAGCTATTTAGAATATAAATACTATCAGTTAATACGCAACTTTTGATACTAGTTTGGATGTTGTACCTATATTAATATAATTTTTATTGTAATTTTAATTTTTTAGTTGCTTTGCGTATAATATTTCGATGAACTTTTCGAACATATTACAACCTGTTTAAGTGAACGGGAAATAAAAGTAAATGTTTGTACATAAGGAGAAAACTATACTCAAAACGTAAACAATGTTAATTTTTGGAAATTGAACTGAATTTAAAATTTATTTTAGCTTTTAGAAAAAAAAAAAGCCAGGGACAAAAATCCTATTGAATATTATGTGAAATTCATTTGTTTTCTACTTAAATTAACCTTCTAATTTTACCAAATTTTCGCGTGCATACTTAATAAAATTAATTAAACACGACGAAAAAATAGTATAAAGTGCGTTAAAAAATAAACAACGAAAAAACGGTTGGAACAAAATATGGCATCTGTGGTGAAATTTAAGGAAGACTTTAAAAAAAGGTACAAAAACTTGGCAGTGTAAATCGAAAACAGGTAAACTTAATATTATATTCAATTTTCCTTGATAAAAGCTCTTTCAAATTTATTTAAATATTTTAAAAATAAGATTATTTGTCATGTAAATAAAGGAAAACTATAAAAATACCAAAATTAATAACATATTTTAATAAAATAGCGAGATGGCTTTCTCCCCCCACCAGGTGGTACAAAAAAGCCATTTGCAGAGGTTTCGTAAAACTCTTATAACTTAGTCCTTTCATGGGATAAAAAATATTTCCGTCAATAATATTCAAGCTTAATAACTAAACTTTCAATCCCATTTGGAAATTTGAGAAAAAAATTTTTAATTCAGATTTTATAAATTAAAATGTAAAAATGTGGCTATTTCACCCCGTTCTACTCTAATTGTATTAATTAATATTATTAAATTATTTTATTAATTATTAATATTATTAATTTATTTTATTAATTAATATTGTTAATTAATTTTATTAATTAATATTGTTAATTAATTTTATTAATTAATATTATTAATTTATAATAATAAATTAATTAAATTTTTAATTAATAACAAATTAAAATTAAAAGTTTTAAAATATTGGAAAGAATAAAAACAAATTTATCGCTAGCAAATAATCAGTCGAGCTGTCTAGTTATTAGACATTATTGCAGTGTCATTGACACGACAAACTTAGAACTATAATTTCTAGGAGTACTTTAAAGTAACATTAAAAAAACTAGACAGAAGTTATGTCTAGCCAATATCAAATTCAACTTGAATCTTTGACGAAGAGCGTTGGTCAGTAACTTTACAGTTATTTACCAGTCCGACTAGAATCAGCGTCCGTGACAAAAACTGTCCAGTAACTTGAACAATCGAGTGGCTCCATGACAAATTTCTACTAGGGAAGTTGGAGATGTCAGTTTTATTGTGAGATGTATGCTGTGTGTGTAAAGCGATTTGTCACGACAGATGGCGGGACTGACATTCGAACTGCTTTCTGTTTTATCACATTCAAAACAAGAAATAGGAAAACCAACTTTTCAAGATGAATTTTATTTAAATCAATTCTAGAAATTGATATTGAAATTAACCTTTTTTAATTTAATCAATTACAAAGACAATTATTAGTATATTTAATAAAATATGAAAAATAAAAACGCAGAAATAAATAAATAATTATACTAAGAAAGATAAAATAGGCAATTTTTTCCCGTTTTTTAAAGTTATTAGAAAATCTACATTTTAGACCAATTCTGGCCAATAAAAATAAACTCCTCCTATTTTCAAAATGCAATTTTTTATTTGTTAGTTGAGTAAAACAAAATGGAGAAAAAAATTAATATTTGAAAAATAAAACATAATACCAACCCCCAAAGAAAAAATAAATGATTTAGACCAATAAGAATTATAAACAAACTCCTTCCATTATCAAAATCAATTTTTCTATTTGTTGCTTGATTTAAACAAAATGGAGAAAAATCTAATATTTAAAAAATAAATCATATTATTCCAATCCCCAAAAGGAAAAATGGATGATTTAGACCAATTAAAATAAAACTTAAACTCCTCCTTCTTAAAGAAACCTTTTTTTTATATGTTGCTTCAATAGAACAAAATGGAGAAAATATTAATATTTAAAAATATAAAATTTAGTCCCAACCCCCACAAGATAAAATGGATGTTTAAGACCAATTAAATTAGCATTTAAACTCCTCCTATTTTTAAAATCAACTTTTCTATTTGTTTGTTCCCAGATAGCACAATACTTTGTAGGAACTTAGCAGGAAACTATCCGCGTTAAGTTCCGAACTTAACGCGGTTAAGTTCCTGCTAAGTTCCCTGAACTTTTAAATGTCCTCCGGTTTAAACTTAACGGTGTTAGCTTCCTGGAAATTATCGATATAAATTTGCTGAAAAATTGCAATGTAACTTCTGTGAAAAATAGAAATTTAAGTTTAAAGAAAGTTTTCTGTGTAACTTTCCATGAAACTAGCTCTTCTAAGTTCCCTAAAAAAACTTGGAAAATTAATATGTATTTATTACTTATTAATACAATAACAATAATAATAATAATAATGAATTTATTATAATTATTTTTTTGTTGACAAAATTAATTATTAATAATAGTAGAGTGGCTCAGCAATGGTTCACGAATCTGATTGGTTAGGGGGCGTGGCTTATTTATAGTTCATGAATCTGATTGGTTAAGGGGGCGTGGCTTATTTATAGTTCACGAATCTGGTTGGTCGAGAGGGTGTGGCTAAGGGGCGGGGATGGGCGTATGTGTAGGAATAGTTCAGAGCTGTGATTGGTTGAATTATGGTTCATGGATCTGATTGGTCGAGAGAGTGTGGCTAAGGGGGAGGGATTAAACGCCCTGTGAGGAATAGTTCAGAGCCGTGATTGGTTGAATTATGGTTCATGGATCTGATTGGATGTGGGTGTGTCTTGAAAAAATAGAAAGTAGTGAGTCAAAGATGGAGTCGGAAAAGTGGAGGTGAAAATTAAAGTGTAACGAAATAAAATACGTAAATTTCAAAAAGGTAAGTTTATTGTACTACTAATTAAATCTATATTACATATTAAGAGAATAAAATTATAAAGTGTATTTTATGAATTATGTGTAATACATGATGTTGTACATGTTTGAATACAATTATGTGTATGTGTGTGTGATGTAGAAGTATGGTTACAATCATGTTTAATTTTTAATGTTTTTTGAAGATTAGAAGCTATATAATCATTTTTTAATAAATTATTTGTAAAAAGTAAGTTAAAGTCGAGAAGAGAATAGTTAAAAGACATATAATAAAGAAACATAATACAAAATTGGTCACAAACAGTCGAAGAGGTACTTTGATATTGTGTTGTGTTCCATCTGAAAAAAGCGCAGTTTCTTCGTAAACAATCCAGATGTTGAGGAACAAAAGGCGGTAGACCATAGCTGTCGAAGTACGTTCCTCGGCCGTCCTTGCTGATGTGTATAGCGACCCAGTGGGTACCAGGTTTAGTGTGGTCATCGGTATTAATAACAATTGCAGACGGTCTTATCAAAAAATGAGGTATTTTATCAGCAGGATAAACTCCAACGGAATGGTTGTTTATGAGACGTAGACACTGTAGTATTTGTAGACTGTTCATTCTTTGATGTATCAATATCCTCGTAATTGGCGTAAGTAGGAGTTGCGGTAGTTGTAGTCGACACTGGTAAGATTTGAAATGAGGTATCTTGACTATTTTTTACAACCTCTGGAATATAAGGAAGAGACGGTGTTGAGGATACTTCGTTGATAATTTTTAATTTTTTAGAACTGCTGTTACAAATAGCTTTATCTTTTCTGTATTTTTCAATTCAGCGTTTAAGCTTAGTAGCGTTATTAAGAGCACAAATAAAATATTCTTCTTTCTTTACACCGTGGTGAAAACAGTAGGCACGACTATCTGGTAGTTCCTTGAAGGAAGGACAAGATAAATTTTCGACATTAATAACTTGTCTACTTATGATTTGTTGTAAAACTTTAATCTTGTCTCGGCCTTTTACGTAAATGTTTCTGGATGTTCTTGCTACTTCACGTAAATTGGCATAAATATGTTTCATAGGTACACCACCATCGAACCATTCAATACCATGATAAAAACACGAAAGCCAATTATTTTGTTGTTTAATGCTGGATGGTAGATCCGAAAATAAGTGTTATGGTGCAACAATCCAATGTCCAAAAAATTTACGATCCAATGCAATAACAGCTACTTCTTTGATCATAAAATTATCCTCTATATCACGAAATCCTTGTATGTCTATAACGTAGTCGACCATTTTAAAAACGATCACGAATTTGTATTTTTGTAGAAACATTTTTCACTTTTGTACCCGACTAGTGTTGTGTGTTCTTTAAAAAGAAAAAGTATACTGAGTTCTTCCTTATATATAGGTTCTGATATAACTGTATTCCCCTTCTCTTCACATTTCCAAAATGTCTTAAGCTCCAAAATCTGTTATAACCTGTCTAGATGCATCAATTTCTAGAACGTTGTCGTATTCGGCATATACAATACAATTAATAGTTTCTTGTAGCATTTCTTCAAAACGTAGTTCTATTCTTAAAGCTCCATGTTTTATAAGATTCCAATGAGAGAAACAATGAGCAGAGAGATCAGGTGTAAGATCAAAGGCAAAAAGGCAGTATCCATTTGCGTAGTCGAAACGATTAATATTATTTCCTTTGTTAAGAAAATGAATACCAGTCCCAGTAAATAAAGTTTGGTAAGCTTCAACATAAAGTTTATCTTTTGAAAAGTCTGTTAATAGTGGTTTAGAAGGTATTTGCATTCCGTCTACGTAGAGTGAAAAGTGGTTGATTTGATAATGTTTAAAGTTGAAAGGGTTTTTATTTCGAGAGCCGTTAAAAGCTGTATTATCGACGAATCCTATAATAATCCTTTTAGGTAGTTGACCAAGTATAACATTATCAAGAGTTTCACTGTGAATACCAGCGTGAAGTGACAAGGCCTTTACCTCTACTCTAGTTATAGGATATTTAGCGGTACCACTAGAGAGAGCCTTGGCATGACCAATTAAAACCCTAGGACTAATTTTTGCTCTACGTACAAGTAAAGAAGCTTCTTCGATGTGTAAGGAAGATACTCCTGTGGGGTCTATTAAACAAAAGGCATCTTTTGAGCTAACAAGTCGTAGTCGTAATTCCACACCGTTAAGTAAAAATTTATCTTGATTAAAAACATCACAATGTAAATGTCCGACCATGTCAATTCTTCTAGAATCACTTAGATATTTTCGACGTTCAACTAAACCTTTATTTTCATCACCAAATTCTTCCATTTTACCAGCAGTGTCGTTAGACCATAACGAAGATGTAAGATGAGTGGTTTTTGCTACGTTATTGTAGTTGAGTAAAGTTTCAATGTAGGCTCTATATGCATAAGCGTTATGTTGTCGGCATTTTCTGCAGTTCTTGCTGGTACAATTAAACGAACTTTGAGACTGATAATAGTATGAGGAAGTTCGATATATTCATCTCCGTGACCAGGAACGACGAATTCTATCGGTGAGTCATCTGTGAGGGATGAAACAGGTTTGTAGTGCACCCATTGTGAACTTTCTATAGCTGTTTGAGTTGGTGGTAAAGTAAAAAGATCCAATTCTGATTTTAAACATTCACAAGAATGAGAATGTAAGAAAGACATTTTATTTAAAAGTTCTTAAACTTTACCAAAAATATCAACTTTTGTTCTTCTTTTTGTTTTATATTTTTTTAAATTTTTTGGCTTCTTTTTATTTTTTCTGGTTTTTTTCCCTTTCTTCTTTTGTTTTTTAAGAATTTTCTTTTTATGATTCAGATTTTTTTAAATCTTTTTCTTTGTTGAATGTTTTGGACCGTCGATGTGTAGTATGCTACGGTTTGCTAGTAACTGAGCAGGTGGTGATAATCCAATATATTTATAACCAGATCCGTTCATAATGTTTTCTACTTTTTCCATTGCTCGTCGTTTTAAATTTCCTCTAGATTCTTGAAATCTTTGTTTCATTGCTTCTTTAAAAGGGACTTTATTTTCAACGTCGTCAATCACATTGAGCCCCGTATTAAATACTTCTCTACCAACAGCTCTTGCTCCACGCGCTAAGAGTGGTAAAACACGTCGAAATAATCCACCAAGGAAACTACCAATTCCGTGACCTCTTTGATAAGGTGATCCAACATATACTTGCGATACACCACCTCTGCCGACTTGTGAAGTGTAATAATTTTCGTAAATAGACATTTTTCAAGTTGATTTTTTTAAAATGAAGTGTCACAGTCAATGAACCAGATTCAAATGGTATAGAAAGTCCCAAGTTGTCTCTTATATCGATTTCTATTGTCCTGAATGTTGTGTTTAAAACAGGTATGTAATTAGGAGTTGAAAATTGAGTCACTTGAGTTGACCCAATAATATAGTTTTTGGTGTCTACAGGTACAACTCGTAATAAAGGTGCTTTAACATCACCCGTAATTCTTGGTTCACATACGTCACAATAAACGAATAACTGTTGAGGTATTCCATATGAAAGGCTTGGAGGTTGACACGCTCTCTGTGTATGTAAAGGTATGAGTTCCAAAGGTTCAAAACCCAATATTCTTGAAATTTTTCTGCTGATTTCTAGAAAATGACGTCCAGGTATGACACATTTCTCAGTACAGGTTTTTTTTAGTAGTACATAACGATTATTGTTATTATCATATTCAAATTGAAAGTGTTCCTTAAGAGAAGGTGTATTATTTATAGCATATAGAAGACTTTGAATATCTTTGTAAATACCTGGAGGAAAAAAAGATACTATAGGTTTTAACCATTCTCCATGAAGTATTTCGTAACCAGTGTTGACATTATTATTGATAGAGTGTGACTTATCAAATGTAAAACTCTTTTTTGGAATTTTTAATGGTAGAGAGTATTTTTCTAAAACTGATAAGCCATTAAATTCCTTATTATCGGATAAATTGAAAAACTCATATTTTTCTTTTGGTTTATCTAATTTACCTTTTTGGATTGATAAAAGCACAATTCTATTTTCTAGTTGAAATTCAGTACGTACATGAAGAAATGATCGTGGGAATTGAATTTCAGTGATGGCTACAACCCATTTTCCTTGTAAACGTATTTCTTGTGGTAGCTGCGTAGTGAAATTTGTAATGGTGTTATTAGGAAAATATTTCATACTACTATCACTAGGTAGTAGAATATAAAACTGGTCGTGGTTCATTCTAAAGATTTTATGTCAGAAAACGGAATCCAAGAATTAAATTTAGCCGGATAACCAGCCCACTTTACATAAGCTTCTTTTCTTAAACCTCTTCCGCGGGTATGTATTATTTTTTCAACAATAAACTCGTCATTGTTTAAGTCTTTATTTTTAACATCAGCTAACACTGTGTGACAAAATAAAAAAAGTTGCCAGCACTTTTATAGAGACCTAGTACAAGTCGTAGGTCTAGTAAAACTATGAACAATGATGTGTGAGAAATTCCCCCAACACCCCCAAAATTTAATTTTAGGGGCAAAAAACCGTTTTTGTGTTTTTATGTAGAGAATTATACGTAACTTCCGTAATTTTCAACCGATTTTCAAAATTGTTCTTTTGTTTGAAAGGGGAAAAGCACACCTTTTCAACCGTGTCTTGCACGTTTAGTCAAAATAAAAATTGACAAAACCGCGGTTAAAATATTTGCGATTTAACGATTTTCATTACATTTTTTCAACTTTAACGAGCTTTTTAGAATAATATTCGAATTTACACATTTTTTTCATGATAATTTCTTAAAAGTATACTTAATTCTGCGTAAAATGAGCATTTTTTAAAAAAAAATTTAATACAAATTGAAGGAGATACGTGAATTTTAAGATTTTAAAATTTTTTCGCTAAATTTACAAATATTTCAATTTTGTTGTGGAATTTACATCAGGGCACTTTAAATTTTGTATTCACTAAATTTAATTGATTAACTGAAACGGCATGCATGTCAAACTTGTTTTTGATAGATTTAAATAAAGACAGAGTCCGTATTTAGAGGGGGTCCGGTTAAATTTTAACTTTTCTATAATTTATATTGTTTAAGTGTGTCAATGTTTTTCAAACATTATTTAGGATTAAAATCTATTCTATAATCTTCAAATAAAGAATAACAGATAATTATTTGACAATTTATATAAGAATGCCTTAAAATTTCGTAAAATATAAATTTGAACTTCTACCACATTTTTTAATTATTTTTTATTGTCGAACTTTTCATATGCTTTTTTCGCAATACTGAACAATTTTATTAATTTTGATAACATAGAATAGATTTGAATCCTAAATAATGTTTGAAAAACATTGACACACTTAAACAATATAAATTATAGAAAAGTTAAAATTTAACCGGACCCCCTCTAAATACGGACTCTGTCTTTATTTAAATCTATCAAAAACAAGTTTGACATGCATGCCGTTTTAGTTAATCAATTAAATTTACTGAATACAAAATTTAAAGTGCCCTGATGTAAATTCCACAACAAAATTGAAATATTTGTAAATTTAGCGAAAAAATTTTAAAATCTTAAAATTCACGTATCTCCCTCAATTTGTATTAAATTTTTTTCAAAAAATGCTCATTTTACGCAGAATTAAGTATACTTTTAAGAAATTATCATGAAAAAAATGTGTAAATTCGAATATTATTCTAAAAAGCTCGTTAAAGTTGAAAAAATGTAATGAAAATCGTTAAATCGCAAATATTTTCAACCGTGGTTTTGTCAATTTTTATTTTGACTAAACGAGCAATACACGGTTGAAAAGGTGTGCTTTTCCCCTTTCAAACAAAAGAACAATTTTGAAAATCGGTTGAAAATTACGGAAGTTACGTATAATTCTCTACATAAAAACACAAAAAACGGTTTTTTGCCCCTAAAATTAAATTTTGGGGGTGTTTGGGATATTTCAAACATACTACTTTTTTCAGTTTTTCAACACGAACAAGTTAGGATAGGTCCGATTTAAAGTGCCATTTTACTGTCACACAGTGTAATTCTTGTTCGTAGAAAACACCATCAATTTTTTCTCCAGATAGATCCTCTAGTTCATAAACAGTGGGTGAATATTCTCTCCAATTTATAACATGCGTTATAACAAATAATTCTTCTGTCCATCCAGCTTCATAACCTTTCTCAAAGGTTCCTCTAGCGCGACTGACACGTACCAAATCGCCAACGCTGTATTTACATCTTTTTTTAGCATATCTCTGTATCGGGAAGCGTTTTCGAATATTTTCACGTGCTATTGACGAGTTGTAGAATGTAACATCTGAAGGACACATATTTATGCTAGAATGATGTGTATTATTGTAAGCAGTAACTAAATCTTGTAAGACATCTATATAACAATGTGTATTTTTATGTGTAAAATATCGCCACATACGTTCTTTTAAGGTTCTGTTGAACCGTTCTACCACAGCTGCTTTTATAGTTGGATCTCTAGCAACTCGAAATTTTATATTCTTCTTCATTAAAAATTTCTGAAAAGAAGCACCGAAAAAATCTTTTCCCTTATCTGTTTGAAGACATAACGGTATACGATTTTTATTATTTCGGAGAATTCGTTGAAAGCCATTTTTTACATCTGACACTGTTTTATTGTGTAATGGTTCAACCCAGGCAAACTTACTTAGTACATCGATTACAACTAGAAGATAAGCATAATTTTTGTTCGTTTTTTTTAAAGCTTGTAAATCCACCAAGTCAGCCTCCCATAAACTGTCAATAGTGTCAACATTATAGAAAGCTCTAGGAAAACTTTTTCTTGTAGGTCTATGTAAATTAATAAGCATCTTGTCCTTTTAGCCAATCTACAACATTTTGTTTATTTGCTTTACCGTGTACTAATTTTACAATTTTATTTGCCCCAGAGTATGAAGCAGGGTATAATGGATCGTAATATATTTCATGCAAATTCTCCATTTTATATTCTAATCAAAAGAAAAAGGTAACCAACTAACTTTTACAATTTTTTTATTTTTTCCTTCTTCGTTATCAGACCCTGTAGAATCGTCGTCAGTAGTAATGTCTTCTTTCAATTTTAAATTTTTTGATTTAGTTGTTACTTTTTTTCTCCATATTATTTTTCTGACTTTCCTAATGTCGAGGAAAAAATGGCTGACAGCAATGTTCCTAATATTGGTGAAATGAGAAACGGTAGAAAACCGTTACCTTTTTGAAGAATAAACTGTTTTTTAGTTTTCCAAGAACCTTTTCTCTTTGTTAACTTTCTCAAAGCATTCTTGTGTTTTTTTAATTTTAGTTTCTCACAATCTTTTAAAGGCACGTTCCCTTGTAAAATATTTAAGGCACATTCACAAATACACTTAATAAGTTATTAAACTTATAAAAAAAAAAAAAAAAAAAATGCTTATAAAAAAGCAGATATTAATCTGCTTTTTTTAGAACAGCGGATCGTTGTTTAGCATCCAACAAACATAAGGCTTTTAACGTTAAGGCATTTTTGTGGCCTATTATTTTACGTGTTTTAGGTTTCATTACAACTGCATAACTGGAACAAATGTACTACTTCTACAAGATTTTATACCCTTCGACGGTATGTAAACGTAGTGGTTGGGGTCGGAAGGAAATATGGAAGTCCTGAATCGGCAGTTGTCAGGTGTTGTTTGTTTCAGATCGAAAAGTAGATATCCATGAGGTTGAGAGGTTGCATCATGGTAAGCTTCTTGAACGAATCGAGAATTTTCTGGACATACTTGTCTAGCTAGATGTTGAATTTGAGCTCTATCTCTTGGATTTTTAAAAACAACTATGTAATTAGCATTTAACGAAATATCTCTTCGTCCATGGCCTTGATGAAAAAGGTTTTGTGAAATAAAAATAACACTTAAATTTTTGTGGTGACTACCTTTAGTAAACAGGTCTATAACAGTATTATTTGAGGATTCACGCATAAGATCGTCTATAATTATTAATTTCGAACGTGTGTCGTCGGAATAATCAGTTGATTGTGGTAGACCTTCTTTGAATTCAATTTCTTTACCATATTCTGCATAACAATTTTGCCATTCAGAATAATAGAAAATAATTCGTTCAAATATTACATCACACATTATGTTTTCTATTTTTCAAAAACTTTTTAACGAAAAATGTTTTTCCACAGCCTGTTGGGCCACAAATCATAGAAGTAAACGGATGCTTCCAACGAGGATCCATGTTTTTGTAACGAGTTAAGAAATGTTTCACGTAGATAGGTGATTCAGGTACACGAACAAAAGTGTGAATGTGGTCCGACCGTTACGAGTATAGATATATATATATATATATATTTAGACTGACCTTAATATACAATAAAGATAGACAAAAACAGAAATATACATAGGTGCAAATATAGCAAACATATATCTCCATCTCTCTCACACTCATGGTCTAGTTACAAAACGCAACGCAATACGCTGATCTTAATAATATACAATAATGATAGACAAGTATATATATATATATATATATATATATATACAAACGCCATATTCTGAATCACTCTTTATGTTTGTAAATACGTATCGGTAAGAAACGTAAGTCTTACGTGTTAATAACACAACGTTTACATTTTTTAATATATATATATATATATTTCTGTAAATAAAATGATAAAACTGAGAAAATTTACTACTTCTCTCTAGCTAGTAACATATAACCAGCTAGTAACATATTACCAGCTTCTTAATACTTTAATCAACCTTGTACTAGTGAATTTGACTTTAATCTCATGAGCTGATACATTATGTTTAAAAGCTAAGAAATTTATTTAAAATATAATTAGCATGTGCACGCGGTTATTACAAGCTTGTTTAATCCGTGTTTCCGCTGTTTACTGACTCCGCCGCCGCCCGCCGTAACCAATGTGCTGAATGTAAGAGGACCTTAGGGCGTAGTCCTATGTAAGTAGAATACGTAAACTGAAAACAGAAATCGTGAGTGTAAGGGAGAAAGGTTGATATCACCGTCTCTCTCACTCTCATGAGTTTCTGCTCTTTGGTTTTATACTTCTGGTTCACATGAAGTTTTAAACTCGTTGTGAATATACATTAAAAACCTAACCAAAAATTCTCGTGACAAGTTTTAGTGTTTACATTCAATGTCAAATGAGTGAATATAGTGTATTTACTATATTCTTAGAATTTTATATAAATACAGATATTGAATATTCCGTATATTTCCTACAACTGGATATGTAAAATTATTTTTAATATTTCACTAATAACTTGTTAAAAATCAAGAGAAATGGAAAATTAATTCAAACATTTAACAGGTAAGTATTCATATATAAATTTATATCAAAATTTGGTTTAAATTTATTTTAATATTTTTCAAATTTATATAAAAAAGACAATTTCTTTCTTTATTTTTAACTGTAAACAGAAATCTAACCTATTTTATCTCAGACGTTTTTCTGTCATTTCTTAAGTTTTTAAACTTCTTGTGTATATGGGTGATTCTTCAATCAGTGGTCACTTTTGCTTCCCACTGTTCCCTATTTTATATCTTGAAAAATTGTTATCAAATCTACTTCAACCTTTTGCATAATTAATCTTCAATATGTTTTTTAGTAATATCATAATCGAAAAAAAATTTTATTTTAAAACAAAAGTTGTAATTCAATTGCAAATGTTCAAAAAAACGCACATTTGTCATTTCTCCACACAGGAATCATGAAGTTTAATATGTTTTATTTTGCACAAACTTTATTTTAAAACGTTTTTTTATTTATTCTATTCGAAAGTTCATCTCAAAAACTAAGTTTTTGTGTATCGTTTTCTAATTTCCATTAACAAATCTGTGTAAAAATAATTTTTTAATATTTTCTCCACTTTTTTTTATTTGGAACTAGAGTTTACAATTTCATTGATTTTCATTAATTTATTCCCTTTTTTAGTGCGATTTATTTGCCATTAATATTATTAAGTTAATAAGTTGTATTTATGTTAAATTTTTATGAATTTTTACGGTTTTAATGAATTTTTTCTTTGATTTGTAAACTCCAGTTCCTGTAAACTCCAGTTCCTAATTTCGTTTCGCGTAATGAAAGTGTTTTGTTTTTTTAAATGAATACAATTACCCTCGATTAACCTGTATCAAAACATGTAATTTCAATAACAGGTATGAGTAAAAATATTATTTATTTATTAATTAAAGCAGTTTTAAAGTAATTATTTGCTTATTTACACTATTTATAATTATTAGCAGTCGAAAATTAACTTTTCAAATAAATTATTTAACCTTTAAATTACAATTTTTAAATTGTTTGTATATAAACTAAAGAAAGAATTTAGCTCTAATATCTATAAAATAATCATTCTCAAGCTTTATTATAAAGATCTAAATAAAAAATTTCCAAAAAATTTACATTAAAAAAAAAAATTTTAACAATATTCAAAAGTTACCACTTTGTGGAGAATCACCCATATGTATATAGAAAACTAACCTACAAATTCATGTGTCGAGTTTTGAGTGTTTACTTTTTTATTAATATATATCATTTTTAGAATTTTATAATATTAACACGATTATGTATTGATTAAATTTTATAAATTGAAATTCTTAAATTATTATTAATATTTTATGTAAAAATTAAAAATTTATTTTTATTTTATTAAAATTGTTATTTTTATAATTATTTTGAATATTTTACCAATTACTTTATAAAAACAGGTGAAGGTTGAAAATAATATGAAGATATTTATATGTAATTATCTACATTTTTAAATTTTTCATCTTTATTACAATATTTACAAGTATTTTAAACGTTTTACAGATCTGACATTGTTGGACGACGACGGACGACTGAGTGCTGTTGCACAATGCATTTGTGGTTCATTATTCAGAAGGAATATCGGATTGGTAGTAGCCATACACCCAGTAATAAGTTGCTGAAACAAATTAATAATAATTAGTAAATTTTATAAAATTGTACTCTATGACTTAAAAAATAAAAAGTATTGCAACTAACATGTTAACATTATGGCGACAGGTCAAGATCAAAAGGATTTTTTTGCGACAATAGGAGTTGGTTTATTTATTTATAAATTTAATGTGCTGTTTTTTAAACCCATACGGTAATGAGTCATATTTTTCTAAGCATCTGCGTTTGTTGTTTACAGGTTTGCACACTTTGTTTCTGTGCATGTTATCACTTCATGATATGGCGTTCGTCGAATAACTCGTGAAGATGTTTGCAGAGAATTTACAGTTTATCGACAA
Source organism: Leptopilina heterotoma (assembly GCF_015476425.1). Taxonomy (NCBI): domain Eukaryota; kingdom Metazoa; phylum Arthropoda; class Insecta; order Hymenoptera; family Figitidae; genus Leptopilina; species Leptopilina heterotoma. The sequence continues at coordinate 266 of NW_025110960.1, read as the reverse complement.
TCATTTCTTTTAAACTAGAAAATTTATTTTTTCACTATTTCATAATTTAATGTAAAACCTTTAAACTTTACAGGTATAATGAATGTTACCTTTGCAATCAATCACTTTATACCCGTAAAATTTAGGTCCACCGGAAACAAAGCTTTCTATATAACTACCCTCTCCATATTCTACAACGAGTTTCATCCGTCATTTGACCCAAGAAACTACCAATTTAGGGTTGATATTCGTTTTATTATGATATCAGACTTCGTCATTTAAAAATA